>NW_027412529.1:27906745-27922426 GCF_025532065.1 Leptinotarsa decemlineata | reverse complement strand
CGGTGAAGAGGGCCAAGAAGATGAGGGAAGTCCGCACCTCTGTGAAGAAGTCCGCACCTGTGAAGAAGTCCGCACCTGTGAAGGCATCCAAAGCCAAAGGTGGGAGGGGTGGTAAGTTGAGTGCTTTTTCGCCAAAAAGTGTGAAAAAGATACTCACCTTACGTTGGTTTGGCCTACAGCACCCCTTCAGTGATGGAGGTGCAGAACTTGGTGGAAGTCGTCGCCCAGGTCCATCGGGATGCGTCACCCCTCCAGTCACCCCCCAGGTCCATCGGAATGCGTCACCCCTCCAGTCACCCCCCAGGTACGTGTTGAGCATTCCGAACAAGAGGTTGGCCCGGAAAATGTCCTTTCACAGACTGTGGTAGAGGGTAATAAACTCAAAGAGTCTATTACCTATGCACAGTCTGTGGAGAAAAAGAGATATTTGAGGGAAAAGAAGGTTGTGGATGGTTTGATTCCAGAAAAAGGGCCTTGATGGCGGATATTTCCACCATCGAGGCCCAGAAACTGGAATTAGAGAAGCGACTCTCTATGCTTAGGGCGAAACTTCAAGAAGAAGATTCGCAACAAGGAAAGAGAAAGAGTTTGGCTTACATCCAAAAATATGGACTCTTGTTCAGGAATGGGATGCCATGTGCCAGGAGTTCCTTAATACCTACCCCTTTTGTAAATATATTTTGTTTAGTTTAAGTTAGATGTATGTTTAGAATAAAAAAATTGTAATTTTAGGAATATAATAAAAACTTGCATGTTAATTTTAAGGTTATGAATGTTATGAATGAAAAAATAAAATAAGGAATATGGAGTGCATATCTATTTTGTTGTTGCACACAGAATACTGCGTGGTTGGGGCAGTATTTATTCCTTCATTCTAGTCATTTTCTAGTCACATGTAGTATATAGAATAAAATTAGTTAAATAGATTAATTGTATAGAATTTCCATCATTTGAAAGTGTGTGAATTGTAAAATAGTTATTTTTCTAGAGAATAAATAATGTGATTCTGTAATACTCTGGTTATAATTCCAAAACTTTGACACTTCTCTCATCATTAATTCTCTCAACATTATTCAAACCAAAATTTCATTTATGTGAATGTGTTAAAAATAAAATCATGAATCTAATGAATATTATATTGGATTTATTCCCCAATTCTCACATCAATACTTGAATAAATAACCTAGTGGGTCTTATATTTTTTCACATATTTCCCCTCTTACTCTACCCCACTTTCTTCAAATCATATAAATAAGATTGGTATTCTCAATATTCTTCAACTTGTTCGTTCATCATGAATCAAGCAACACCATTTATTCGGGAAGCTGATTCCACCAGTGAACCTCATTTTGCCCCACCAGAGAATTGGTCCTATGGTGACATTAAGTTGCTGTAGTTGATTCAACATCTCCCGATGATGAATTCGATGGGTATTCAGATACAACAATAGAGCTGAATGAAGAACAAGATGTAACCTCAGACGAAGATGAGTTTGAACATGATGAATTTGCCAGCCCAGAACTTGTGGATCAACTGTGCTTGAAGATCATCAAATCGCTCCACCAAATATCATCGTGGTGGTTGATTCTCCCGAACCTGACATCATCATTATAGATGATGATGATGATGATCAGGTAGGTTAGGTTAGGTTTTCCTCGGAGTGCACATAGTACCTGGTTGGTGCACACGGAATGCTGCGTGGATGGGGCAGCATTCAACCTAACCACTCTATTTGGTAGTAGTGAAAAAAATAGGCCTATATCGGTACACCCTTGCGGTGAAACGTTAGTTGTTTCGCTATAAAACGAACTAATTAGAAAATGGAAACAGTTAATCATTATCTTTGAATATCTTTGGAACATTATTTTAATAATGTTGATAAAAATTCGTATCATAAAGAAATTTCAAGCAATGTATATTCGGATAAGTAACGAAGGGAAAGGTTGTATAGGCGATCGCTTCGCGATCGCTCAGCAGGCCGCTTCGCGGCCTGGGGCGCTCAACATCCGCCACTTGCATCCGGGGCGCGTTTTTTGCGACCCCCACCTCCCCCCCCACTCCGCCTCCCACTATACCCCCTCCTGTGCAAGAGTATAAATGTAGGAGTTCCTCAATGTAATCTTCAGTTGAGTAGCTATCGTCAGCATGTCAACATACCAGGAAGCCGATTCCACGACCGGACCCCAGGCGGAAGAACCTACAGCGCCACTCCGGATCTTCAGTTGGAGGATTCCGATATGGAGAATCCAGATATGGAGGCCGATTCAACCACCACGCCTCATCACCCTTCCACATCTTCGGTCCAGGTACTGCATGTGACCAGTACCGAAGACCACTCCGAAGACTCGAGCAGCTCGGATGATGATGACGATCTCTGGGACGACGACGCATTTGCGGAGGAAATGGCGTTTTTGAGGGTTCGGTGATGTGGCAGTACTTCCCCCGACCCGATGACAGCGACAAGACGACGACTTGTAATCCTTTCATTTTTTTTCCCTATTTTTTTCCCTATTTCACCCATCCTTTATCCTTCCTCGGAGTACACTTTTGTTTGGTTGGTGTACACGAGACACTGCGTGGTTGGAGCAGTGTCTACCTCCCTCTCTCCTTTCCACCTTTGAAATAAATATTCTGAATTACAATACCAATTACTCTTATTGACTAAATAAACTGAATAAACACCCCTCGAATTTGAAATATTGTCTTATGAAAATTATATTTCCAAATCTTGACATGAATTCTGCAATTGTTCAGATAAGAGAGAGCTAGTATGTTATCAAACAGATTCAAATCCACTCGGACGCTTGAACAATCATTTTTCAATGTGATTTATTTTGCAAAGATAAGATATCAGAGAACTTACATATTCTATAACACATTTGTGCATACCTCATATGTATATGGATGTACATTTTAGAGGTATATCCATATATTACAAACTACTCTTCGTATGATTATGTGACACTCAAAATATTCTATTTCTTTGATTGAGTGATCAATCTTATTATTAGATATCTACACTTTGTTTGTAGCTCTGAAAAGAGCTGTATTTTTGTTGACCCGAAAGTCCACGGTAACTGCTCCGCAGATGGGGTGTTGTTGCAATCTCATTATGAGATATCTACTCTTTGTTTAAATAATGTAGCCCTGAAAAGGGCTGTTTTTTTTTGTTGACCCGAAGGTCCACGGTTACATCTCCAGAGGTGGGGTGTTGTTACATATGATACAGACGGCTATTCTCCTAAAGTTGGTCAAAGGCCTATCACATGCTTTACACCATGTTTGCCCCATCTCCATGAAGCGGGCGGTTGTAATGAATGTCGACGTGCTCATAATACCCTCCATTGTTATTCCGCACAGAATAAAAGCGGAAGCAACACCAACACAACTTCTCTATTTCACCGTCAATCGTTTTGATCCTGACATGGCTATCTGTTACACAATACAAATCTAACGGATCATCCAATGTCTCAGTGATATTCAACCACTCAACATTGCCAATAACTACTCCGCTGTCGTCAGTCTCGTGAGTCGAATCTGTTGCGATACCTTCATCTTCTTCTTCAACAAGACCTTCTTCATCATCATCAATATCTAAATCCCAAACACCTTGCTCAATTGCCTCATCGTCTTCGATATTTAAGCCACCTTCTGCACCTTGCTCATTCACCTCATACTGCATATCTCCACCATCATTTTCTTCGTCAACACCCACTATCTGTCCAACGTCTTCAAACTCTTCCACCAGCTCATGGTTATTAATATCTCTCTGAGATAATAATGCTAACACAGCAGCTCTCTCTGGGCAGACATATTAATGTGTATTGTGGTGATATACTTGAATACTGACTGAAGTTTACAATCACTCACCGATTTTTATATTATTTTTGACAGTGGTGGTGGTAGCTCCCTCCACTCTACCCCACTCTTCACGGTACCTGTTTATAAGAGGGAAACATGGGAGCGTGAGAGTGTAGTTAAATTCATCGATTGAATATTTGTACATCTATCAGTGAATATGTCTTTCCCTAAAGAGTGGGATACAAAACCGACAATACGCGGCTTTCCAATCAAAATTGGCAAACATATAGTGTGTTACAACTGCCATGGGTATTGGCCTGAAACATATATCAACCCATGTACCGGCCTGTGTCGTAGATGTGTTGTGGCAAGGAATCCAGACCACTTCGGAAGGGATAAATGGTTCAACTCTAGAAGTAAGTGACTACCGCCAGCAGTGCAGAGAATGTTCGAAAGAGATTATGTGTAATAATATGGGCATTTCAAGGAATATATGCATAAATTGTGTAGCGACTTGCGATACATTAGTCCAGCGATGTCTACAATGTGGTGAATATAGTGTGGATTGTTGGAACAATTTATGCAGTGCTTGTAGAAATGATTGGCAATTGTGTGAGAATGTCGACCAATTTCACCCCAACAGAGATGTCCACTTTCGAGAGTGCTGGTGTCTAACCCATGAAGAGCGGATAGAGAGACGGAGGATTCATGGAAATCTTATGCTAACATACACATCTTGAAGTGATTTCAATATGTTGAATTTATGAAAAATAAAACCAATAGTTTACATATTACTTGCATCATTTCTAGGTTATTATTCTATTTAGTTTTTAATAAATAAAACAATTTTAATACACTATTTTTTTATTTTTTATCTAATATTGAGTACAATCATGATAATGTCATTACACTAAAGAATTTTCATCGATCCATGAGTTGTGATCTTCAGAGAACCCGAGCCACTTTACATAGAGGCGATGTCCTTTTCTTTTTAAAACTCGCTCCACCAAATACGTATTGGGATCTTTCGTTTTATTCAACTCCAGCCCATAAAAACAGCCTTTGATTGGTTGCCCATTCACATCTTCTAATGCATAAGTTATAGTTCTGTATTATTAACTTTCACAACTTTGAATATTTCAGCTGTAAAATTTGCTGTATAACCTTTATCGAATGCATTTTTATATTTGCTGATTCGAACACTATCCCCAATTTTAAACGTACTTTTTTTTACGTTTCACATGTGGACTCTTAGATTCGGCATACATTGACAATTTAGTAGACTGTTTCACATCTGCAGGTTTCATACCAATCGTACGATGAACTTTGTTGTTATACTGACGAGTAATTCTAGGAAGAATGTTCAACCACTTGTAATGACCTTGAAGTGAAAACTCCTTATAAAGCCAACTCTTCAATGTTCTGATTACTCGTTCTGCAATTGCAGCTTTTTTTGTGCTGAATGTTGAGTAATGATTGATGTTGTGTTTCTTCATTAACGATGAGAATTTCGAATTATAGAACTCAGTACCATGATCAGATTGTAAATTTTTTGGAGTATATTTAGCATCTTTCAACACGCTTGCCATAGCTGCAGTAACTGAATCACCAGTTTTATTCTTCAACGGCCTTGACCATACAAACTTTGAATAACAGTTGATAACTATAAGGATGTACCTACATCCCTCATTTTCTTCAGAATATGGTTGCATTTCCATCAAATCCATCTGCCACAAGTCAGAAAAACCCTTTATTATTGTCTTCCGACGGGGGAAATTTCGACGCGCCGGCTTGTGTAGTTCTTTCACAACCTGCCATTTTGCATTACTCATATTACTGCTCTAAGACTTCTTCAAGATGATAAAATTGAGGAATCACTTTTCTACTGTTCAGGTGCAAGTGTAACGATTGACTATTAAACTTCAATGACTCGCTCAGTAAAAGTATCAACCAACTTAGCTATTACGTCAGTTCGCTTTTCCACATTACTCAATTGATCAGCTAATGCAGAAGTGATGAGTGCATTTTTGTCAATGATTATTTGCACCTCATTATGTTTTGAATCAATATGTTTTCCGATGTTACGTAGCGTTGATGCAATGAATTCTTGGAAATACTTCAGAGTTGTCTCATTGACTTTTCTAATGTGATCGTCAACATATCCTTTAGTAACAGAATCTTTACTGTCTACAGGTTCACCAACATTTTGAAACCGCTTATTCTGAATATCATAATCACCATTTGGTGTGAGAATGAATCCAACACCAGATCTTCCAACTATTGGTTTACTAACACCACCTCTTCTACGACCAAATTTATCAATTGTGGTATGCATAGTTAGATCGTTTGTGATCGACTGAGCCAGTTTCACACATCATCATCATTCATGATATTGCGGTCAATAGACTAATCCTTCTTCACGTAATTCTCAATTATGGCTAATATTTCATTATCATGTCCGGTATGTCCAGCCAGTCGTGAACTCCAAAGTAGTCGAAGGCGATCAATCAATTCTTCGAGTTCATTCCAATAAACATAATCTGTATGCTTATTTCTGATATATTTTTTCTGGGTGGGTATTTTGATCATGCCAGCACCTTCTCTACTAGGGTTTCCATTGGATAATAATGGTAGGATTATTTCTCTATATTTCTTCCAATTATTCGATAGAAGACCTTGTTTTCTCTCATTGTATTTATATGCAGCCTTTGTTAATTTGAGTATATCACCATATGTGGTCATATCGGAAGAGGGATATTTCTCGATGGTACTTTCATGAATATCAAGTTATATAGTTTTGGAGTGCCCTGATAAGAGCCAATAGTTTTACCATTTTTCATAAACACAATTTTCTCATCGATAAATTCCACATCAGCTACTCCCATTTGTAAATTTCCCGTTTCAGTGTTCATGTGTACTCCAAAGACTGTATCGTAAGAGGGATTTCCTGATAGTAACTTTTTTATATGCTTTTGTACTTCATCACCATCATCGAATACATTAGGTGATTGTGAATCTAAAGTTGTCAATTGAGAGGTTTGAAGATCCTTCGAGGAAGCCCCTT
Organism: Leptinotarsa decemlineata; assembly: GCF_025532065.1. Lineage (NCBI taxonomy): Eukaryota > Metazoa > Arthropoda > Insecta > Coleoptera > Chrysomelidae > Leptinotarsa > Leptinotarsa decemlineata. Next base: position 27,915,561 of record NW_027412529.1, on the reverse strand, counting down.
CAAATTTCGGTTTCCACTCACTTTCAATTATAGTTTTGGCTGTTAATGGTGTAGCAGGCTTTGTTTTCTGCATCACTTGATTCATTTGAGATGCTCCTTCAGTATTGGCAGATATTACTTTCAAAGGTGTTATTATTGGCTCATAGATCCTCTCGAGTGCTGATTGATCACCTAGACGACTACTTTTGATATAATTGAATTTCTTCCGAACGGCATCCGTTGCTTCAATTAACTTTCTTTTTAAACATATTTCATCATCATTTTTTCCCTCCATAATTCGCTCCAAGAATTTGTATAATGAAGTGTTATCTCCACTATCTAGCACTCAAGTGATTCAATTCTTCAAGAACGTCAAGGATATATGAAAGCATCGAATCCTTTTCGATAACGTCCATTTACCACTTCTCGATCCTTATCAATTACTAAAAATCCATATTTATCTTCCCAACATCTCGCACACATATCTTGAAATTGCTTATATGTTACATCTGGTGATACATGGTCGGAAAAAATATGATTGAGATTCATATCATCTTGTTTGAACATTACGATAAATTTGCATTATCTCGTATCAATTGTTTCGGAACTCGTGAATATGTTTGGGCTAAATAGAAACAATCCACATTTTTATGACGACCCATACTGAAATATGATCGTATAACATCCTGTTTCTCGCACATAACATCATCAAAAATGAATATCGAATCAGGTTTGGCGTCTGAAGGCTCTACTATTTCACCTGCATTATTGGCAAAAGTGTAAAAACCCAACCCTTCGATTGGAGATAATACTTCACGTAAATACTCGTATTTAGGTTGATAAAGAGACTTTGAATAAAGATAAACATTTGCGAATCGTAATCCTAGAGGATGCGTTAGCAAAGAAATCATAACATTTGTCTTGCCACAGTTAGAAGGTCCAATAATCAGGCCGCGAATAGAAAGTGGAAGTAAAGATCCGTGACGTTGTTTGACACCGCTTCCCGATCCACCACCCACTTTTTCATCGAAATTATCGATGGAAAATTGCTGCTTCTGCTTCAATATGCGCATTGTATGACAGTTGGAGACTATATAAGCAGGGTTCCACATCGATTCCTTTATTTAAATAGGGGTTATGAGTCGATGCAGATCTACTGAATTGCATTCAAATAAAACTGGTAGAGGATTGATCAATTCCCTCATCAATAATCTACCATTTGAATTACACTTACCTGGCTATCAGTATTGCGGTCCGGGCACCAAATTGCAGAAAAGATTGTTGAGAGGTGATTCGGGTGTCAATCAGCTGGATTTTGCATGCAAAAAACACGATATTGCATATTCACAGAACCCCGATAATCTTGCAGCTAGACACATAGCGGATAAGGAGCTTGCAGAAAGTGCTTGGAATCGTGTCAAAGCAAAAGACGCTACTATTGGAGAAAAAGGAGCTGCTTGGCTAGTTACGAATATAATGAAAGGGAAACGCCGATTTGGTATGGGTTGTGACTCATCTCCCAAGCAGTCACACATTCCGAAGAAAAAGCGTTCTATTAAGAAAAAAAAAGTTAAAAAAATATTGAAAGCTTCTAAGGTGATAGCTTTTGGTTCTGGGATCGTTCAGAAAGTGCGTGATGTTCTACACAAAGCGGGTGGAAGTGAATTTGTTGTCAAAAATTCTAAAAGAGCAGCTGAAATTGCACTCAAAGCAGCACGCAAATATATGAGGGCTGCAGGTGGGAAAAAGAAAATTCGCACACCGCGAATCATACCGATTCCTAAAATTGGTGGAATACTACCACTCATTCCAATTTTTGCTGGTTTATCAGCACTAGGTAGTTTAGCCGGTGCTACTGCTGGTATAACGAAAGCAGTTCAAGCAGCAAAAGCGAGTAGGGAGCAGTTGAGTGAGACAAATCGCCATAATAAACACATGGAGGCAATTGCTATAGGTAAACAAGGAAGTGGTATCTACTTGAAGCCTTACCGCAAAGGATTAGGAGTCTATTTGAAACCTCAAAATTCAAAAAACTCATAAATTTGCTACCTAAAAGAGCTCTCTCCAATATCGACCTCAACTATTACGCTAAGAAAATGACGATTCCATATTTTCGGGGGGTATATATGCGTGACGATTTACCAAAATCAGGACCACTCCGATATGAATCTGCCATAGTAAATTTGGATAGTCGACATGGTCAAGGGACACATTGGGTAGCATATAGAAAAAGGGGAACTTCGATAAAATATTTTGATAGTTTTGGCGATTTACCCCCTCCCAAAGAACTGATTCACTATTTTTATATGGGTTCGAATCCTATCAATACTATCACATATAACTATAAGCGTGAACAACGATTCAACACAGTATGGTGTGGCCATTTGTGTTTGAAGTTTCTTCAGAACAAGACATGGAGTTAACACCAGTACAGGATAGGGAGAGTATCAAGAGGATGAGTCATTCATTGATCGCATATTCCAGAGTACGCACTTTACAAAAAATGAGTAAAGAACAACTCGCTGATATGCCGAAAGAGGTGTTGATTGGGTGTGCATCACATGAAATTGCATCTGTATGGGATAAGTTACCACAAAACCTACAAAATGATATTGATGTCTTGAAGTATCAGTACTGTCAAGAGCATTACAATGATTCCAGCGGTAGCAGTAGTAATTCCGATATGAATGATGGTCCACCTACAAGAAAGATTTTTTGTTGTTATTGTAAAGTGAATGATGTGAATGTAGTCACACATAATGATATGGATAGACCACCGAAAAAGCGACGATTGGTCCACAAATTTCTGCTGTCAGCAATAAAAAGACATGAATCATCGAAAATTCGTCAGTCATGTCACGCACGTTTTCATTGTCGGGATTCTCTAGCGAGTTGAGTGCCAACTTCTACCCACCCATCGAATTGGATACCAATAGTAATTATGGTCTGGGATTACATGGTTTCTACTCCTACAATTCCATATTCAATGTAGATGCTAAGAATAATGTTATCGGCTATTCGAAGACAATTATCTCACCCCCACTATTATAAAAATTCCACCTGGGGCATATGAAATTGATGAAATTAATAAGGTGATTCAAAGATTCATGAAATCCAAAGAAGTGCAACTAGAAAATGGAATTGAAGAAAATATCGACGAAGTATTTCTCCTACGTGCAAACAACAACACTCTGAAATGTGAAATGCGATCGAAATATTACATTCATCTCAAACATGAAAACAGCATTGCTGAACTTCTAGGGTTCGATGACAATGTTTTCAATTGTGGTGAAATACATGAATCAACATTGCCCGTGAATATCAATAAGGTGAGGATTATTCGTGTGGATTGTAATGTCACAGCTGGAGCATATTCGAATGGCGATGAAATCCATAGCATCTTTGAATTTGATATTGATGTAGAGCCCGGTTACAAACTCACCAAGGAGCCACAAAATATTATTTATATGCCAATCCGACCTGGTGGTCGTCAGTACCTCGACAATATCACTCTTCGCATATTGGATGATAATGGTAATCTGATCAATTTCAATGGTGAAAAAATAATAGTCAAATTGGAATTGATAAAGCTATAATAATCATCATTTCTCATATATTTATTCACAACATCGACAACAGTCATTAGTAACAATCATCGTTCCTCATACGTTGATTCAGAACATCGATGACTGTCATTAGTGTATCATAAAGAAAATGAGTAAAGGAAGCATCGATAAGTTTGGTCGCAGAAGTAAGGCAGTTTCAAATACTGTTTTGCGTGGGCAGCCTGGAGTTGGTTTCAAATTAACAACCGATGGAAACTTTGATATGGAAAATAAACGTTTGAAAAATATAGCAGAGCCTGAAGAGAGTACGGATTGTGTTAATCGAGGATATGTCGGTTTTTACATCTCAAAGATGAGAGGAGAATTAGATACTGATATTGACAAAATTAATTTGAAATTAGATGGAGTAGAAAAATATTCCGTATCAGTGAGGGAAGATCTCATTACGCTTGGACTGAAATTAGTAGAATTTGTAAAAAAGTATGAGCATATGGATAAGGATATCAAATCGCTGCAATCTGATTTGAAAAAAAACAACCCTCGATAAGCATTCAAACGATCGAGCAAAAACGATGGTGAGCGATGATCATCTGTGAAAAAAGTCAATATAAAGCTGAAGTTGATCAAATTGTTACTCAGTATTTGTTACTTCCTAACGCTGAGCAGGTGATATTCATTGATGGAACTATAAATTCTGCGATTATCGTTTCTAAAAATGGGGTTTGTGCTTCAATAGTCAGCGATTGCCGCAGCGGCAGCAGTTGAGTCAGCATAATGTATTTGGTGGAGGCTATGATCATGTGCATTTAAAGAAGCGAAAATCCAGCAGTCGATTCATTCCACGTATATCTGCCAAACGGTCAAGATATAGAATAAGTGCTAGTAGCCTGAACTTTCTCAAATCTATTGGCTTGAAGGTGCGATATAAAAAATAGTAATAACATGGCGACAATCACCACAAGTGATAAATTGGAAGTGTTCGAGGAGCCCATGTTCGACCATTCCCTCATCAGCCTTCATGAGCATACATATAAGCCGTATGGTTCACCATATTACAAAAATTCAGATGAAATACGAATTCCAATCAATTATCAAGATCTCATACTCGATATTGCAGATAGTTACATTTATATCGAGGGGAAGTTCACACCATCTGATGCCACAAAGCGGTGCTACCTATCCAATAATGCTCTCGCCTTTCTCTTCGACGAAATTCGCTATGAAATGGGTGGTGAGCAAGTGGTTGTTGTTCGAAAACCCGGCATAACTACCACAATGAAAACGATGATATCATTCGGAAAAACGCATGCAAATTCGCTACTACCGATAGGATGGGGACTCGATGTGAATAAACAAGATATATTCGATCCCGTTAGCAATGTATTTAGTGGTAAATTACCCTTGAAGTATCTCATGGGTTTTGCTGAAGATTACAATAAGGGGATAATGAATGTGAAGCAGGAGCTCATTTTGATTATAGCTCGCTCATTCAAAAATTCATTCATTGGGGAAGTCGATGCAGATTTGGAAACCAATAAAATAGAATGGAGAATCAGGCACATTGTGCCGGAAGATCGACAGAAACTGAAACTATTGAATCGCATAAATAAAAATGGTAATAATGCTAAAGTGAAGGTGGCTTATCGTATGTGGGACCTTTATGAATTACCCACACTTCGTGATACATCATCGGATATATGGGCGGTGAAGACAACCAGCAGCCTCGAAAGACCACGATATATCATCATCGGCTTTCAAAACACCGACCAATCCGAAAATATGTCAAAAGATGTAACGAAATTCACACATGTGAATATTAATAATATTCGACTATCTCTGAACTCTGAAGTATACCCATATGAGCGTTGGAATCTGGATTTCGACAAGAAGTTAGACTCATCAGCTTACTATGCATATGAAAACTTCCAACGTAGCTACTATTATAAAACTATGAGTGAACCGATGATGGATATTGGTAGCTTTCGCAACAACCCACTATTCATTATCGACTGCTCCCATCAACCCGAAGCTATGAAGTCATCCACTGTCGACATCAAAATAGAATTCGAAACACGCAAGGTGAAGTTTCCAGCAAACACCAAAGTATATGCACTCATCCTCCACGATGCTGTTCTATCATATAATGCTCTTAATGGCTCTGTTCAAACTGGATTGTAATAAGATTGACATGTAATATGCTATGAAATATTCGATATTGATGAATAATAAAACACTCAATAATTATGTTATATCTTTTATTCACCAAACAATTAGATACAAACAAATATGGATTGAAACATTATTTTATTCACAAACATATACAACAGATTTCAAATATTTACAACACCATCATTTATCGCTTCTTCCAGTTGCGGGTTGGGACTCTGTGGTTCCAATTGATATTTCTCTATGATATTTTGCGGTAGGTAGGTAGGTGCATATGTCTTGAAGAAAATGTTTCAAGTCTGCTTCAATTATTAACTCACAGAACTCATCCAAATTTCTACTCCCATATGAATATTTATGACACAATGCCACACCGAGTTCATACTTCTCACTAAGCTCCAAAAGTTTTCGCACCTCTTCAGCATCGTAACATACACTCAAATCATAATTTGATGAATGTAGAGCATCAAAACTCAGATCAGCCATCTCCCAAGCCATTTTTCTTATGGCGGAATCCAAATCCACTGCTTCCGGCCACTCTTGGGCTGAATATTGCATCCACATATTTATAGAATGGTGAGTTCTGGAAATTCATAAATGGCATTCATTAGTTTGCAAATAATATAAAAAAAAATACTCACTTGAAATCTGACTATGTCAATGAAGTGACCAAGTTGATACATATTTTATATTAATCTACCATATTTTCACTATTTACAAAAAAAAATCATAATTTCAAAATGTTCAATCTAAAACATTGAATTTCATCAATGATCGGTTTTTAGCACCAGGATAATCCTGCGAACTTTGACCCATATAAGTAAGTGTGAATTTGGCTTTGGATGAATTCACTTCACGAATGAAGTCTTCTGGTAATTGCTCTGTGACACGTTTTGGAAGCCATGCTTTAAAAGGAGTATCACTTTCCTCATCCAATAAAACTACTTGAATTGATTTACCATATCGTGTGGAATACATTGACATTTTTTCAATTTTATATTCTTTATCAATAACCAGAGCGTTTATAGGTTTCTGCTCTAAAGCTTCACTTTGTTGAATTATAGAAAAATTAATTTTTTCAATGTCAAATTTCAAATTATCCATATTCAATATAGTGAAATTACGGTTAATTAAAATAAAATATATATTCACCTCACTGACGAAAACGCCCTCTCGGATGGGTTGATACTCGTTGTCTTCACTTTGGAATTCGACAAGTACTTCTGTTTACCTATTTGGGTATTTTAGAGTGTCTAAACTGAATGTGGAAGCATGATATTCTGAACTTATATAGGAATTACCAACAAGGGAGGGGGCAACGCCGAACCCCACTGTTCAAGGTTATATTCTGTGCACGTCACGATTTCATTCAAGGTCAACATGCAATGCCACAGAGCAAGCTCAAGGTAGTCGAAGTGTCGAACGTCAAGGTCAAACCCCACACTCAAGGTCAAACACCGCATTCAGGCTCATACTACGTGTACGACGTTCAAGGTTAGGTGACGTCATTCAAGGTCGTGTGACGTCTCAAGGTTAAAAGGGGTGGGGGGAGGCGTTCAGTCGGCATTAGCACCCTACTAGTGTATAGCACTTTAGCCAACCTCATGCAGGTGGTAGGTGCATTTGAGCATTTCCATCAGTACTGAGAGTTTCATCGTTCTACCTCGAATATTACGAAGATACGGGGGTGTTTCAGAACTAAATTTCTACAGGAAAAAAAGTGTTTTCGTAGTAAGTTGGTAGTCCTGATCACGAATCTGAAGGAATTTTGAGCCTATTTTGCCCCCTAATATGTTTTACCGTAAAATTGGGGTGTTCCATCGCGAGTGGCGGACAGCCAACCCCATTCAGGTGGTAGGTGCATTTTGAGCATTTCCATCAGTACTGAGAGTTTCATCGTTCCACCCCAAATATTACGGAAGATACGGGGGTGTTTCATGAGAAGTGAGACAAATTCGGATTTTTCAGGACTGAACTTTTTTCAGGGAAAGAGTGTATTCGTAGTAAGTTGGTAGTCCTGATCACGAATCTGAAGGAATTTTTGAGCGTATTTCGCCCCCTAATATGTTTTACCATGAAAAAATGGGGTGTTGGTTTTTTTGAAACAATGCTTTCGGGGTTGTGTAGTCAGGTCAAATATAGCATGTCACTCAACACAAATTGAAAATAATAATTCTTATATTAATAACAATTCTGAACTAACAAAAAACTATAAGGGTGAAAATCCGAAGCACAAATGATCAAGAAAAAAAGTTTCGTATTTTATATGAATTGGACGTGGCTACATGTCACCAATGATAACTAGACTTTGTTTATTTCAGCAAATTCATCGAATAACTAAGAAACTAAAATTTCATAAACAAGTTAAAAAATATCTTTCTTGTGGATATCTTGACTCCCTAGAAAATATCAGGTTCAAAAAGCATTTCGAAATGGCAATAGACTTTTCCATACACCTCCTCATCTACATGGGTAGAGAGGCATTCGACATTTCAAGAGATTGAGACAGATTATGTTCTGGTTTCAGATCAAGAATACTATTCAGCTATTGTAATGTATGGATAACAATTCGTAACTTTTTCAGAAAGTAATTCACGTGATGGTTCCATTTCAAAAGTATCTCAAAATATTTGATTTCATTTCTAGCGAAAGAGAATCAAAATTTGAAAATGATGGAAAACATCTTTCATTGCGATAATTAGTTGAAAGCTTGCAGTCGAAAAACGATTGAGTTAGGAAGAAACCGATTTTACGAGTAGGTCAGGATTCACCCTTATGAAATATGGTAGTGCGTAGTCTGCGAAGCCGTTTAATTGTCTTTCAGTATGAATAGTAAATTAGCTATTCAAATATATGGAAATTGAATCAGTCCCAAAATAGTACTTTGAGGCACATCACATTCTATTTTTCTTGAAGTCGCCATAAGTGCTCATTCATTTTGATAAATTTTTTCGAATCTCAAAGAAATTTTTGAAAACTGACAATTTTTTCATGTGTTGATATCGAAAAAGTATGTCTCAACTCATCGAAAACATTGACGAGATCTACGAAAAAGGCGAGGCATTTCTTACTCTCATCCAATTTCAATACATTCAATATAATATA